>NW_025955550.1:0-21126 GCF_022376445.1 Fomitopsis serialis
GCGTTACTTGCCGGGAGAGGCACCCGGGCACCAGGGGACCGTGTCGCAAAAGTATAGGGATGGGCTGTTCAGATCGGAGGCTGAGCCTGACGAGGTCATGGCAGAGGATCAGACTGACACGATTGCTGAGCAGGAACACGACAATGTCTCCTTTGCACAGCATGAGGAAGGACATGACTCGGAGGACGATGATGGGAGTGTGGACGGTGCCGGAGACCATGACGACCACGAGGAGCATGATTATGGCTACTGCCCCGATGGTGACGAAGACGAAGAGAATGACTTGGAGTGGGAAGACGAAGACGAGGACGAGGACGGAGATCTTGGCCCAGAAGATGGGGAGGTTGACGATGATGATGAGTATGCACATACTGGCTTTGCACATCTATGACTGTTGGTACCTAACTCACTCAATACCACTATTCAATGGCTGATTAGCACTGGTATGAGCTTTGTACGGAGACTGTAAGTGTGACAGGCTCGGAAACAGCAGTGCTTAAGTGACTCGGGATCCTCTCGCACGTCTGGTACACCAGGTCAGTTCGTGCCATACCATCTCATGTGATGACATGGCTACGGCTGTCTATGATTGACTGGCCATGCATACTTCTACCTTACAGCTTAATTTTCGTCTGCCTGGCAGGCGAATATCTGGCTATGTCAGGCCCTCGCTAGCATTGCCTTATTGGGTAAGTCATGTATTACATCGCCTTGTCAGCTCTGGCCCGATATTGATTCGCCCTTTTCGCTGATGCTGGTGGCTTGACAAGCCAAAACTATTCTACCTGGCGACATCATTGCCAGCCGCAGTGTAAGGTGTTGTATACATGGGTTAACGCCTCGAGAATGCGCCAGACGCACCCAAAGACAAAGAGGAAGCAGGTTTCCAGAACAGGACTGCGCAATGGCTTGCCTTCATCGCGTGGGAGCACTTCACCTAGCGGTACGTTGAGTACAGGTAGCAACTGTTCGAGGGCCTTCATCTGTCCCAGCGCCGCGGCTCGACTACGTTGCACGTCCGATTTGCAGCGTTGCAAGCATCCTACGGCATCCCAGAAGTCGAGCTTGTCCTCTAGGACAACATGGTAGCAGCGGAGAGCAGGAATGGTGGCCTTCCAATAGATTGACTTGTCTTGCTGAATGATGGGTTTCATGCATGTTCTACTCGAACTCAACGTAAGGCTTACCTCTTTGATGACGATATTCAAGCGTTCTGTAATCAGAGACTCCATGAATATCGTTTCTCCAGTGGCGCCGTCAATGTATGTCAGGAGTATGGCAACTGAGATATCTTGAGTTGCAGTGCTCGATTAGCGTTCCAAAGGCGACTTACACATCACTGGCTCTGGCAGCTCAACAATGAGCATGGCGGTGCCTGGATCGTGCTCTTGAAACCGATCAGGACGGTTCGCAGACCGGCAAAGCTGTACCGTCGCAGAGAATATGATGTTACACTCCCTATGCAGATATATTTAAATGAGCAGATAATCAGAGGGCGAACCAGAATCTCACACCAAACGCCCATTCTGAGTTATAAGGAGTGGCGTACAGCGAGGAATACGGTGGCTCGGTGGCATGGTGAGGATGCGTGCGTGCGGTCTGAGCTCGGAGAGGGCCAGATTAAGTACCATTCCTCACAATGGATGCGCGGAATGCCACTGGTGTTGCATTATGCAGCTGTTGACGCGCGGGGCGTTCAACATCCAGAGACCGAGGTGCCTTGGGTTTGCATTATGACTGAGAGAACGACGGAGCGCACAACGAAAATAGTACTTACGCCGGCGGGTCGGCAGGCTCGTAACCAGTCGTTCAACTCAAACTCAGATGCGTCGTTCGTAGAATGGATTGGGGGAGAGAACACGGAGCATAAGACAGTCCTTTGCTCGCGGATCCATAGAGCAAGGCTCTCCCAAGTCGAAAATGCCGCCGGGCGCCTTCACACTTGTTTGTCGCTGTTGATGTTCTCACCTCAGAAGATGAGAAGGGGGGACGGGTGGGGGCATTAGGAGGAGGAGGAGGTATTAAATAGTAGAGTGTTGTCGTAATACGTGGTGGTATGCCAGTGGGTTGTGGTGTTGTAGTTAGTGAGCGCTGTCATCGCCAAGACGCCGACAGCGCCTGGCGAGTAGTATCATTCGGACATTCGTCAGGACAGTGTCGACATGAGGTAACAAATATATTTCTGGGACTCAAGGAATGCCTGACTGTCAGGCAATGAGATCGAGACGCGCATTGTCGATACGAGCAGTACTTTAAGACGACCCCATAGTGATTAGCGCGACGACCTTGAAGGGCAGCAGGGGCATGGCGGATCGCGAGGAGCCTTCCAATAAGTATCGAACGAAGAAGCGGACGGACGTTCTATCTTCTCGCCGCCCGTGTGTCCCCGCATAAATGCCAAAGGGCGCGCACCGGAACGCTTTCCCGCCACAACCGAGCATCTGCGCCGACCTAACAAAAAGAAACAGGGGAGTGTGAGTGAGCGAGCGCACATGTCAATAAATGTGCGAACCTCGGAGAATGTGCGCGCGCGAGTAAGTGTGAGTGGTAACACGAGCATCTGCACGCGCATAGGTGACCATGAGCAACCGAACGCATATATGGGCGAGCAAGTGACTGACTATACCAACGGTCCGTTTCCTTTCGCTGAATGACGAAGCGTACCTATGCGAGTTTGGCACTCGCGGAGCGTTAGCAGACGACACATTTGAACTCGTTAACGCAGTGCATAACTCATGCGCGTCCGTGTTTCGGAGTATTGCACCGGTGCCAGAGTCGTTCCGGAAATCAGTCGGACGCAATGCAAGGCGCTCGGCGCAGTGATGATGAGCCTCCCTTTCCCGATGATCGCTACGAGTGATATAACGAGATGTCAGATGCTACGAATGCCACTGTCAGCCTAGGACCATCGGTGTTGTGCGTGCCGACGCAGGTTTGGATGTCGATAAATACCGCAGAACCCGACAGACAGGGCCCTCTGTGTCCCTCAGGAGGATGGTCCAGCGGCCGTCGAGCACCGTGAGCTCCGTCTGGTCAATCTTCGAGAGCTGAAGGATCGTGCTCTCGAAGTAGATGAGGATGAAACCTACCACGAGGGTGACGATCTGCGTCGCCCTGAGGGGAGAGCACGATCGTGTCAACATCAAGAACGTGACTGCGCGCGAAAAAGGGAGACGCGAAAAGAGATATGCGTCAGTACGAGCGCGCAGCGGTCCGCCAGGAGGGCGACCGGATTGGACGCACATATCACGTAGTATGTTGGTGTTGGTGGGTCAGCATCTGTGAAGGGGCCGAAGGGTTCGCGAGGAAAGAATACGCTCATAGATGCGAAGAGACAACGCACCACAACAAGCCTCCTGTCGGACGCGGAGACACCCGTATCCAAGAGCGCCAGCGCCTTGTTAAGGTAAATTACTTCGGTGACTGTGCGCCGCGTCAGAGAAGAGCGGAACTACACGTCGACATGAATCAGTATTTGAACTGCGCGGTGACCGAGCCGCGACGCGAGTTTCATTGCACGCACCTTACACGCTGGTGACGATCGCCGCGACGGACTCAGCCGTGGACCACGACGGACTCTTCGTCCCATGTAGTCTCGGCATCAGGATGCATTGCATCGTAACATCGACATGAAGGGAGAACGCACCAAGGAGTTGAGACTCGGAATATGGTGACGAGGGATGCGACAATGAGCGTCGGGGTGTACGCGAGAAAGCCGGGCGCGAGGGACATCTTTTGCGATGCCTAACCTGGACTGTCCTCCTCTAGGGGGAGAGCATACCGTTGAGCGCTATGATGACGTAGCCCTCTGCCAGGCGCAGGCGGTGAGATCGCATGGTCCGACGATCAGCACAGAGAGCGAGCGGGGGCAGCACTCATGATACAGCCACCGACGCCCGTGTCGAGCTTCTGCACGACAGCGAGCTGATTGTTGGACGACGAAGTCGCGATGACAGTCGTACTGCTGGCGACGGCAATCTGGAGGCCGAAGAGGAAGATGGTGCCGGTGCCGATGCCGAGGACTGTGTCACCGCTCTTGAGCGGACTCGGAGCCCATGAGCACGTTGTACACGGTCACTGCGGTGCATCTGCGTGCGTCGTTAGAAGGGGCTCTTGTAGGAATGCACTGTGCACTTACGGGCACTTACAGGAGCGCCCTTGTGGCCTAGTGTCCAGGCTACCCGTGATTCTGTGCTCGGGGCTCGCCTCCAGGAATCGGATGGCGAATGCTCTGAAGATACGCGAGAGGCCCTGTGAGGAGCCTGATTTTGCCTCGAGTATTGCTGAGATGGCGGTGGTGTCGTCGGCATAGAAGTGGATATGTCGGATGGATCACACTTCGGTCTTCTTCAGGTACTATCACTGTACCAGAAGTGCAACTTTCGCGTTTTTTCCTCTCTGCAGGCCGACCCACTCACCGGAAGCTCTCGGAGTTTGCATTGACGGATTCCTGAGGTCTGAAGATATGCTGTATGATTTTACAGGCCTTGTACAGGGAGTATGAGGGGGATGCCGAGAGGGAGCAAGGATTGGAACAGTAATGCAACTCTTCTCCGAGGCTCGTCACAGCTCCTGTCACGCTGCCGAGTATTGCCGTGGGTTGCCGACTGTGGCTATTGTGGCTGCACGGCGATACAGCAATGCAACCAATGTGTTCATGCCACCTTGTGCTATCCCAAACACCCTGTTTAGTTTCCGGAGATGCCGTGGACGTATCTATATTACTTCTCATAGGACTGGCATCCCTTACAGTATCGAAAGCCATAATGTTGAGAAGCCATAAATATAATGAGTCGACTACTTCGACTCTTCTGGAGATACTAAACACCAATTTTTCCCCCGTTCACAAGTTCAAGTGTACTTCAGTGATTAACAGCTCTCCGCCTGTCAAGTTTAGGGTGGCATGGCTATCAATGCCTGCAATGCCTTGTCCAGCGGTCGAGCAACAGTAGTGCAACTGCTGCGATCGTAACCGTATATGGTAATTGATAAGGAGCGGAGTTGAGATTGCTGATCTTGGGTGGCTTTCCGTCACGCTCTGACCACCTCTCAGACGTCTTTCCTTCTCAGAAGTCGCAACAAGAGACGGAAGGCTTCGGAAAAATATGAGGAGCATACTAGATGGAAATTCAATGCACTTTTGAGACCCACAGGCGAAGCGCCCAAGAGATGCGGTCAGCCGAGATTGCACCAGTGCCATTTTGAGGCGCGGAAGGCATTCACCGATTTCTTCTCCTCGAATGTGCTACACATTCAATTCATCAAACTGTACACAAACATTGAGCACGAAGTAAAGAACATTGTACGAAAATCCCAGAATATTTGGCGGGACGGATGAAGCGGGAGTTGAGTAATTGCATTACTGTCGCGATTGCATTGCAGGGCCACTGATAGTACTCCTCGACTTCGCGGGTCGCCCACGATACGCCTGCTATCTCCGCGTCGTAGACCTCCGCCCATCTGCTCATGGCTATGCTCCTTCCCCACGGGAGTTTGTTCCTCTGCGTGGCGACGCGCCATTGACCATTCTATGTGAGTAGGGAGATCTCTTTGCCAGGGCGCAGAGGGCTGAGAGTTGGTAGATGAGCGAGGAAGGGCCGAGCGAACAGAACGGTGGCGTACGAGTCGACGGACCAATGCGCAGACGGGCGAATGGACGAGCGGGCGCACAGATGCGCAGATGGGCGTATGAAACAGGAGACAACCGGTAGGCAAGCGAGTCAGAGAGCAAGGCAATTGGCGGGCAGGATGGCGGGCGGGCGAGAAAAAGTCCGTCAGCGGCTCACTTGCTTGGGCACTGTCAAAGGAGACAGTGAATAGTAAACACATCGGGCAAGGGCGTACGTTCGTATTTTGAGCCTTCATGTTCAGGCTCACTTCGCCTCCTTGTCTTTTGCCTCCTCCGTGTATTGTCTTGAGTGGACCTGTCTCGGCGCCGAATTGGCATGCACAGTTCAAACTGATAGTCTCGGAGAACATGGGGCGGGCTCAAGCGTGGCGAGGAGCTGGCGGTGTGGTCGTGTGGTGAGTAGTCTGCGAGGAGGAGGCGACGATGGGTGGCGGCGGTCGAGGACGGTCGATAACGGTCGATAACGGTCGGTAACAGTCGGTGACGGTCAGTGACAGTCAGTAACGGTCAGTGACACTCGGTAACGGTCAGTGACAGTAACAGTCTGTTACAAGAGGCGATATAAATAGGTAGTACTGAGAGCTGGAGATGTCTGTGAGGATGGGTACGCGACGATGAGATGGTCCGAGTCTAGTTGTTGTACGTAGCGTGGTCGTCTCGCAGCGCATGAAGCATGTATGCATGGAAATGGAGAAAAGGAGCATGGTGTCGGGAACGTGCACACCGTATATTGGCGTTGGAATAACAAAAACTACGACGGCCTTTGGTCGGCGCGTCGGGTTCTTCTCCTAGGCCTAGTGCATGAGGAGGGCGGTTGTGTATATCCTACGAATGCCGGTACGTCGCCGTGCAACTAGTACCGTCTACTCCTGTGGTCTTCGTCTGTTCCTTCGTTGGTGAGCCAAGGATGGTTGGGAGGCCGATGGTATCGGTGATTACGCGTATGATGTATCGGTAAGGTTCGTAGCGCGGGTAGTCTTGGACGACGTGCTTCCGGGTCTGGTATGAGTGGCTGCAGGTACAATCAACCTATTCCGACGGTACGGATTGTTTTTTGTGATACTCGCCTTTGAAGTAATGTCCGGTGTGACACTGCAGCACCCTGGCAATCGGAGGGCGATTGGCAGGGCGCGCGGGTACGTGGACGAGTGGGCGGGCGAGCAGATGGGCGAGAGAGAGCGCGAGCGAGAGGGGGCGCGGGCGAGAGGGACGGCAGAGCCGACGGCTTCTCGCCCGCGCACAAGATCGAGTGGATCGGCAGATGAGCGAGCTGGTACGAGGGTGAGTGTGCGGGCGGGCAAGAGCGGGTGTACAAGCGAAGTAGTGACACGGCGGCGAGCCTGGGCGGACAAGAGCGGGTCAGCGAGTGAGTGGGCGAGCAGGTAGGCGCATGAGCTAGCAAGAGGGTGAGAAGGCAAGAACGGGCAATATAACTATTCACCGGCGCCTGAGCATGCACGACGGTACCAGTGTAGGAGTGGTGACAGGCGCATGGTGGAGAGAAGACGACGGTCGGCGAGAGACCGCGGGCGTACTAATCAGCAAAAAAAAAACCCTTGGTAGCTGTGCCAGTGGTACTGAGGCCTACGGCTCGCCGCAGGCGCTTGTTGGAGCATACGGTCAGGGACGAGCTCGCAAGCTCGGCCGATATTGTACCTGGAAGAGATAAGGGGAGGTCAGGGTATATAAACAGTGGTTTTCGATGTACATACCTCACGCGATTGCCCTTCGGGCATCGTCCGCGCCCGGGACACTCGCGCCCGTTTACCGTCGTTTCGTTTGTTCTCACAGCGCTTACCTGGCCTGGCGTTTTTTTGCTGCAGTAGTAGTAAATGGGGAGTGGTACTAGTAGAACCGACCTGGCCGTGGTCCATGCGGCGAGCTATTGATGGCACAGCTTGCAGTCCACCTCGCGTCGCGGGGGCGGAATCGGTCAGCATGCACGGGAACTTGGCTAAGAAGCCTGTCTCGGTGGAGACGTCTCCGCCTTCACAGAGTACAGATCAGCCTGGTACGATCGAATGATATGAAGAGGGCAAGTACTTACCCACGACTTCCTCCACGACATGCTCAAGGTAGTACATCCGCGTCGCTTTGTCGCGTCTTGATACTCTGTACGATGCCTCTCGAACAACCAGCTGCCATCATCGAGCCTATGACAGCCTTCAGTACAATCAGAGCCAGATGGAGGAGACAACTCACTGGATGTTCGGACGTCCTTTCCGGATGAGCTCCGAGTCGAGGGTGGCTTCATAGCCGATGTGCTGCACATACATCGGGGAGGCGGCGATAATTGTCGCACTACGACCTGCGTGGAGGAGAGTCAGCAATCCGTCCAGCGCCGACCTGCGCGGCAATCTATACAACAGAGTAGACGTGCGGTGATAGCACTCACAGTTAGACCCGCCTGACGGCGTACCAACTTCACAACCCTTCGCTTCTCAAGCTCAGTCTCAATGAACTGGATTGCAGCGTCGAGGTGGCCGAGGACGTCTGCATCTTCAGTGCCATCGAGGTTGATTTGTAGTTTGTCAAAGCCTGCGCGGCACCCGTCCGGCGTGAGCCTTGTACCTACAGACTCGGAAAGGCACGCACCTCGTGGATGCGTACGCGGCCGCGCATCGTGGTGAGAACGTCACGGACGTTGTGCTCGAGTCAGAGCTTCTCCGCGTTCAGCGCGCTCGAGGGGTCAGCGATTCAGAGGCCCAGGGTAGCCGCGTCTATTGTGCTCATTGTTGACGAGTCGTTTCCGTCGAGCTTTACGCTCATGAAAGGAAGGGGAGATCAGCACGGAGGGGACTGAGAGTCAGACCGAGCCGCGATCGCGCGACGTCGCCGACATAGACATCATGTACCCAGTGATACGAATCTATGAAAATTACTGGTCATGCGAGAAACGAGTACAGGTTTCGCAGTAATACTCGCGAATATGAGAGTTGCGATGGTTGTATTCGTAATGACAAGATAGTGTACAGTCTGGGGGTGCTTTATCAATCACTCATTCGATGATTATTGGTGCAAACTGCTCCGCCGACAATGGCCTATCGTCACGCGTACGACAATGGCGGAATCGCTTGTATAGTCTGATAGGGATGCGTGTCAGTACACCTCTCGCATGTCAGCTGTGCAAACATACGTGACAACATCTCCTGGGAGAGTTAGATCCACGGGTGCTTGGACATCGAGAAGTTCGTAGGCCTCAAGATCTCGCTCCTCCAGGTCAGAGAGCCATTCCGTGTCGTAGAAATTAGCTGGAAGCCCTGGTGGGGGTGCACATTCTCGTTCCATCCGGTCAGAGCCCCGCTCGCGTGGACTGGGCAGCCGTCCGTGATCCCACTTTCCTTGTGCCCTCCACCTAGTAGACATATGGACAGAATCAAGATGAATAAAGAGGGTTTCTAGTTCTTCTGACCGCCATGGCAACCCCGTGACAACGTAACGGCGTCCTGATGGATGGTGTTCAGACTCGTCGCCACTGCAAGCCGTGTAAGGGATTCTGTTCCAGAGCTCCACAAGATGGCGAAGGCTAATGCGTGATTTGCACGCATCCGACCGACGTTCTCTCCTCTGTCAAGACATCAGTACACTACGGATGGAGATGGCGGCTGACCTACCCGGCGACGACGCTGCTCACTACTGAGGGCCGAGCACATATCCAGGTCTGCTTGACTTGGCTCATCGTCAGGATCGCGCGCCAACTTCGCTTGCTGCTTGCGTAGTGTCAGTGTGTGATTAGCGAAGACTTTACGGATCAACCGTATGTCAGTGTAGCTGCAGTTCTTCGATGCAAAATCCCTAGCAAAAACCTCGCCAGCCTTCTTGTTCCATGGCGAACGTGGTTTGCCTGTCAAGTCAAGTGCAAAATCGGCGAGTGAGGGACCCTTGTGCAACTTGCGTGTGAACTTTCGGACGTCCTCTTCGGATGCCATAGGTATTGGATCGCTAGCGGAGTCTCGGGACATTATATCCATGGCATGTCTCCTCACTTCACCCTAAGGCAACCATACGTCAGTCGTCTCAGGCTTCGAAATGGCACATTTACTCACATGAAGAAGTAGCAGTGCCGCATCCCGGTGCACAACGCCACATCGTATGCGGTCGTCATGTTGGTCAGAATGACCTGGGGTTGCTGCGCGCAATTGCGCATCTTGGACTCCTTGGTTCCGCAACATCTCATGGAGCAGCTCGATCACAGCCCGGACGTCTCGTTTTGTCGCGGCAGAGTCCTGTGGATGCTTGGGCTCAGAAGTGCAAATGTTTAATATTCACAGCGACTCACGGGATGACCGACGGACAGGGTCGACACCATTTCATCCTTTCAACCCGATGAGCTGCTGTTAAGAGTGTAATTGTGAGGAATTGCTCACCAGACGAGATTCAGCTTCTGCCATCAGACGCTTTTCCGAGAGACTTCGCTTCCCCACCCGGCTTTTCCTCTTATCTGGTAGCAAAAACGATACCGAAGATGTAGGAGGACGTGTGACCTGATCAGAGGCTTGTGCTCGCGCTGTACATTAGTCCAAGACATTCAAGCAGTCGGACGTTATTGCGGAATCCCTCACCTTGATGAGATTGTCTGCTTTGTCCAGCGATGAATGATGGATCAACGAGGCCCAAACTCTCGGCAGTGACAATGCCTTCCATCTTCGAGTTGAGGCGTGGCGGTGGACCGTCTAAACTACGCTGTCCAAGTTGATGCGCCGGGCTCTTCGGACCGACTTCTCGCAACAACGAATCTTCGACACCTCCATCAACGCTTCCCTCTTCATCCGTCTCGCTTGCGGAGCATTTGGAGTCGCTATCAATCCCTCCTTCATCTCCTTCCTCCTCGCTCTGACCGCCCTGTTGGTGCGAGTTGGCATCCACATCAATGTCCATTTCGTGAAGTGAATGAGCACTGGAATGAGGCGAAGTTTTGTCCAGGCCACTACTGAGCTCGGGCACGTTGGCCGGTCTGGCCTGGTGCGCCGCAGGTTCAACGTTAGCAGAAGCTGTGTAAGATGGAGAAGCATGACTTTGACGTGAATAGTCCATCGCTTCTGCAGGATCGGCGACGGGACGGGATCTGTGACTGAGCCCGAGCCGAGTTCCGCCTTGCCATGCTGCCGCCTCGTTGTAAGCCGACGACTCGTCAAGGAACGACGCAAGGGAGCGGTCGAACATAACATTGTCCCCGTGATCATTGCTGGTGTTGGAAGCTTCAATCCCAGTCAGTACCTAGAAAAGAACGATGGCTGGGCACTCACGCAATAACAGCGCACCGACGTTATCCGCCGACCAACCACTGCCAAATAAAGCAGGAGGAATCGGATGTACAGTTGCCTGCCCGGGTCCCGACGCGACGACGCGATCGTTGGCGTCGAGCAGTGACCCGCCTGGCCCCTTCTGGTCGCCCTTGAGTGGGTGCGCCTTCAACATCGGTGTTTCAGTAACACCACTACCTGTTATAGTCGGCAGCGCGTGCATTCGATGCTGACCCTTCGCATGAAGAAGCCCATCTCGCGCTTTGGATGCATCCCTACCACTGTGAGGGCTTTGCCATGCGAGCAGAGATTCGAAAGGAAAGACGTCTGCGTGCCCGGCGAAGGTATGTGTTAGAGTGTCGTGCTGCAAGGGCAGGGCACTGCGGCTGTCGGTATCAGGGGTTTCCGCGCACGTCCGTTGAGCGACACTGTCTTGATCCACTGCGGACAGCACGTTCATGTCGACGTCCCAAGCGCGAGACGGATTCGTGACTCCCTCGAAAGTTCCTATTTGCGCGGGCGTCGAAAGCAGAGTAGTATCGCGTGGTCCACCCCAAATCTCCGGTGCTAGAAGCTGAGACGATAAAGGCCCGGATACAGCATTGTCATTGAAGAGTAGACCAGGGTTGTGGCGGTCAGGCAAGAGGCGCTTACTGTGGGTGTGGGGGGTCCATGCGTATTGTTGGTTCCCAGACAGTGGAGCAGGAGTCAAGGGTTCTTGAAAGACGGAGCGCAGAAACACTGTTTCCGACTTGTCCATAGTCGTGTGGGATTGGACCGAAGTATTAGCAAGCGAAGTCTCGCCATCTGATACAGACATGGCATCCTCAGCACACGATACATCAGCCAGCATACCCTCGAGAGTGGCATATTTGTTCGGGGCAGGCGGGGCGGACAACCATGCGTCACGAGGCGAACTGCCTCTGGATAGAACACCGAGGCCCTTGGCGCTTGCCATAGTCTCAGCAATACTGTCCACCCGCCCGTACTCCTGATTACGCATCGGGACTGGGACTAACGCAGACACCTCGCCGGGCGAGTCGACCATGGATGCTTCGACGGACGCGCCTGGGAGGTCGAACCAACCTGTAGACTCCGCTGCCGGTATTGCAGCGGGGAAGTGAGCATGACTTGTGCCGTCACCCGTGATTGTGTCGAAGAGATCGACGGCGTGTGGCTCGGGCAATCCGACTGGCACACCGTTCACCCGTCCGTGCGCCAGATCATTTGTGGGGCCTGGTATCAACGCAGACACCTTGCCGGGCAAGTCGACCATGGATGCTTCGACGAACGCGCCTGGGAGGTCGAACCAGCCTGGGGAGGGGTCTGCTGCCGCGGGAACTGCAGCCAGGAAAGAACCGGTGTGATCGCGCATCGAGGACCCCTCGCCGGGGGAGTCGACCTTGGATGCTTCGACAAACGCGCCTGGGAGGTCGAACCAGCCTGGGGAGGGGTCTGCTGCCGCGGGAACTGCAGCCAGGAGAGAACCGGTGTGATCGCGCATCGAGGACCCCTCGCCGGGGGAGTCGACCTTGGATGCTTCGACGAACGCGCCTGGGAGGTCGAACCAGCCTGGGGAGGGGTCTGCTGCCGCGGGAACTGCAGCCAGGAGAGAACCGGTGTGATCGCGCATCGAGGACCCCTCGCCGGGGGAGTCGACCTTGGATGCTTCGACGAACGCGCCTGGGAGGTCGAACCAGCCTGGGGAGGGGTCTGCTGCCGCGGGAACTGCAGCCAGGAGAGAACCGGTGTGATCGCGCATTGAGGACCCCTCGCCGGGGGAGTCGACCTTGGATGCTTCGACGGACGCGCCTGGGAGGTTGAACCAGCCTACGGAGGGGTCCGCTGCAGGAATTGCAGCGGGGAAGTGAGCTTGAGTTGTGCCATCACTCGTGGTTGTGTCGAGGAGATCGGCGGCGTGTGGCTCGGGCAATCTGACTGGCACACCGTTCAGTCGTCCGTGCTCCTGATCACTTGTGGTGCCTGGGGCTAATGTAGACACCTCGTCGGGCGAGTCTGGTGCAACTGGACAGGTGACTGCGTCGTCCCAGGGTGATTCGCCGGGTGCATCGAAAGCTTCCTCCCACGTCTGGTGAGCCTTCGCGTCACGGTCATTCGCATGATCCGAATATTGGAGATCGTCGATGCCATGGCCGTTGGACTGGTGCTGCCCGAATCTGATGAATTGGGAATACCAGACACTGTCAATGTGCAGATATAATCTGATGTAAAAGTACACATACGCATCACTTCTCACCGAACTAGGAGAAAGGACTCCTTCGCTTCCGAAAGCCGCTTGATTCGAAAAGTCATGAGTGTATTGTCTTGCAGCGCCTACCGGGTAGCTAACATACCAAGTCCCGCGTGTGGGTGAAAAAGATCTCGGACCCCTCCTCCTGTATGTGCGAGTTGTCGGGAATCATCTTCGATGGGGTGTTCGGGAGCCTGCGTGTCACTTCCAGAAAAGTAAAGCGACTCATCGTACGTGGCAGCCCAGACGTCAAGCCCAGCTGGGATGGTAGTGGGATCGTGTAGGAATGATGTGTTGGAATCCGAGCGCCCAGTGTCTTCGGCGTCAGTTCTCGCTCCATCGTTCGAAGCAGCAAGATGTCCAGCAGTTGGCGCTAGATTGGTCGTATCAGGTATAGTTTTCGGGAACGACGACCACCAAAACATCATCCGCGATATGAACTGTTCCTTCCCTCGATACAGAAATATGGCCCTTTGAGGAGTCCCGGCTACCGTTAGCGATCCGGAGATATCTGTACCCGTGAGCGTCAGGGAATATATTGAAGAAGAGGAGGCAAAGACCTTTCTGACTTGACCCCGACTGGGTGGCTGCAACGATAAGAATAAAAATCTCTCTGTTAATGTGTTTACTCGAGTGTCTTACCTGCGCGGGATGACTTGGATAGATCGCTTCTAACCTTCAAACTTTGGCTCTCCAGAAACACTGGGCCTGTAGATGAGACCCTGACTTTGTCTTTGTGCGATCGTAATGACTTTGCGGCGCGCTTCCGACTCGTATTGCTCTGCAGCGACGATGCCTGAGGCGCTAGGCGATGGAAGAGTTTACTCCATCGGTCTCGAAAATATTGTGGTCCTGTGTCTATCGGTTGGACGCAGTCCCGCACAGCAGTCTCAGAGGAGTGAGCATCTACCATGGGTGGCGTGTCTGTAGCAGGGCAGATGAGGGATGCAGCCGTATGCCACGACGGCTTTCCCTAGGAGCTACAACCGTGACACGAGGAAAGCGTGCTCGCGTGCTACCAATCATTGTTCAAACTGGACGCTCGCGGAACAAGCTGAAATAGGTACGCTGTCTGAGCCGCTCTCATGCTCAGAGGAATACTCACTGCGTAGCAAGGATGCGCATTTTGACTCTACCGCTATATGACTCTACCGCTATATATTGGCTTCCGCTGGTCGCACTCCCTTCTGATTCTTCTCAGAGTCTACAGCAAGTCTGCGTGAAAGGGACGCGAACGTGCACTGTCTAGGCGCGAACAAACAAACACAACCAAAGTTTGCGTCATTTCTGCTCACCGCCGAAAAGCCATCCTTGCATACAGTCAATGTTGCACGGCCAAACCGCGGAGATTATTGTTATGCGTCATGACGCAGTCTGGGCGTAGCCTGCGAGGCCCGAATGCACACCGAGAACTGAGGGGGCTATGGATATCCGTGCATAACCGTTGCTCGCCGTTTGATCGTCGCGTGGCTAAGAACCCGGAGCCCAGGAGAGAGCCGCTAGACTACATTGACGGCGTTCGAAGACCACGATTGAGGTGACCGTCCTGGCCGAGGATTATCGTCCGAACCTTAAGTACGTAGGCCGGGCGTAAACTCCAGTGAACCCGATGCATGCAGAGTCGTTTGAGGGCGCGCGTGTTCCAGGGTTATGTCTTCGCCACGCGCGCAGCCCGAAGAGAAGCTGAGTATCCCCGAGGTCAGTGAGCTTAAGGTGACCGCACTCGTCGATGGACCAATATAACAGATTTGACGTCACTGTGGCAGCAAGAAGAGTTAGTCAATTGAACAATGGCAGACACAGACGCTACGTACCGATGTACAGTACCAAGCCGGTATAAACGTTCCACGTCAAGAACTGCCTCGGCGACGTAGTTGCATGCCCGTTCTTTGAGTAGAAATCCGAGCGACCGGGTAGCGCGGCGCCGTTGCCGCTGTTGACTGCACCATAACGAGACAGAGGTTCTCCTTGCCCTGAAAGGCCAAGCAGCGCTTGACGACAAACGACGACTGGTCCTGCTCCATGAGGTCATACGCCCCGCCTTGACGTTCACGACCTGGTCCTTCACAATCGTCCGTCTTGGTCGCGAAGTAGCCGCTAGCAGGGTTATGTGCCACGAGGAAGACAAAGTCGAAAGCGCCTTCGCTGATGGGCTTCATGATCTCGAGTCCATGACTGACGCGGGCGTCACCCTGGAATATGACGCGGCGGAAGGAAAGCCGGGCGATCATGTATCACGGGGTGTCTGACACGAATTTGTCGGGGTGAGACTGGGTCGCGCTGCAGCTGAAATGTCGGCGTTCGTCGCGTCCGCAACCGCCGAGGTGATGAACAAGCGGGACTCACGATCGCTAGAGAGGACCGTAGCCAAACCACGCTTTGATGGACGTCGCTGAGATCCATGTGGCGGCGTCAACTAGTGAGCAGCACTTCGTTGCAGATAGCGCTATACGGGTTGCTAATGCTGGAGGAGATCAAGCACAACACATTGCTTGGAGGTCACGCAGGAATAGGCGCGACAGGAGAGCAGAGACGAGTAGAAGCCTGAGTAGGATTGACACCTCGACCCGCATGATCGCCAGCGAACGGGGTCCGCGATATAGGCGTGATACGAGTGGGCTCCGTCCGAAGCGTACCCGGAAGTATTGCCAATGTGGTTCGCGCGTGTCCGCCCTGCTGCTCGTACACGCTATCCCTCGCGGGTTGCGCGCCGTCCTCGTTCACGTCCTCCTCCGCAGCGTCCTCCATCTGCAGTCGCGAAAGGATCCGGGCGAGGTTCTCCTCCCACTCGTGGCGGATATTCACCGAGTACTTCACCGTGTTCTGCGTACGCCCACGATGTCAGCCCCCTGTCCTCGATCAGCCGCATGACTGCTGCCGGTAGAGGGCGAGGACAGCAGGCGGCAGACGTGGTGCCTTCCGCCGGGCTCTGCCGATTCCCCGTCTTTCAATGCGGGGATAAGAGCGGACTTGCCTGGGTACACGGCACTGTGGTTTCTTCATCTTCACCGGTGCGCGGAGGAACTGCAGGGAGCGAAGACAATCCTGGTGAGGTAGCCGGAGGGAAGCACTTCGCATTGAACAGCCTGCCGAAGCCGCTAGACGGACGCGGGGTCACGTTGAAGGCGCCCGAGTCGGCGCAACAGATGATGGGGAGAGTGATGAGAACGGGGTAGAGGTATAGAGGTTGAGGTATGCTCTTGCAAGTTGACGGGTAAGTTGCAGGTGACTGCCATACGCCGAGAATGATACGCAGACTCAAACGTACAGCCTACGTGCAGCGTTTCCGATGAGGATGAGGATCGCGATAGCTTCTTGCCGGGTGGTCATGGACGGAAACGCTGCGGGTCGAGCTCACGCAGCGCGAGAGTCTGTTCTGCGTGTTCATCGGCGACCCGAGGAGCGTATCGACGACTCAGTAGCTGCGCGGGCGTGAGTCTAGACAAGGATCACTGCTACTGGCGCGCTCTGCTGACGCCGGCGGATCCGTAAGGAGCTCGGGTGCGAGAGTGGGTGCGGGGATTACAGTCGCAAGTGCGAGAGACGTATGCGGCCATTTCCGTCGTTGATCAGGGATGGCCGTACAGAGGCAACTTTGTCCTCGTTGGTATCAGCATCTACATCGCCCCCCCGACACTTCGTGGGTGATCCGGGGCTTTGTCCACGACCGATAGATCCGGGGCTGGCTGCCGACGTCGCCCACCGGCACATGCACGAGCGACAGCTGCCTCCGCACGATGCTCCCCTGTGTACACGGAGGAAGAACAGACGCGCGCTCAGACACGTCGCAACGCGCTCACTAGTGGGTATAACTCACCTGAAATCCTGCACTCCAACGTTTTCGAGATTCTCCGGCTGTTGGATGCAGCGGAGCCCTTCTGAATAGCATGTCAGGATCCAAGGATCGTAGCCAATGAAGGAGTGCGTACGGGTCGATGCAGAGTCAACGTCGCTGGTTGAGCGTTGGAACGTTGAACGCACAAACGGTCCGGCCAACCGTCGCCTTCCGTCCGCTAGCGCCCATCTATACACCGCCAAACAGCACGTTCATCGTGAGCACAGATGAACATCCGTCTGGGCGACTTGGACGGTACCGGTCGTTCGTTGGATCTCCCTCCCGCTTTGTGAAACGGCCAACCCGCATGCCGAGTCGTCCGATGAAGGTACTTAGTACTCGGTGCTCAGCTCAGTACTCAGTTGCAGTATGTATATCCAGTCCCGTGCGAGTCGCACGCATCCATTTCTCCTCTTCCCCCTCGTCCTCAAGCCTCAGTACTTCCGTGTTCTGGCTAGCTCATCCTGTATAGGTCCTATACGCATTCTTGGGCTCTACTATCATAAATACTGCTAGGTGATTCATACTGAATCGATACCTTCAGCTATGAGAACGCTCGCCAGCACCGCAAAGCCTGAGGCCTGAGCGGGCTTGCCCGACGCAGTCTTCAGTTCGCGTTCAAGTACGCCAGCTGCAGTGCTGGCAGAGCCATCACGCTACATCCGAAGCTCTGAGTGCTCGACCTGAACGAAATCCGGTGCTGCCCTTTGCAAGCGCTAGCGCTGCCTCGCTTCGACGTTCAACGTTCAACGTTCAGACCCAGAGACGTACGGCCAAGACGTACTTACGGCGAAAACGACAGGGCGTCGTTGCAGATGTCAGACGGCCGAGAAATCACATGGGTAGCAAAGAGGAACATGCTTTGCAAGAAACTAAACATACATAAGAGTTACTGACTAGTGGCATAGTAGAAGAGGCCTGCCGCAGCGCTCGCGAAGACGAGGTTGAACAAAAGGGAAGCAAGATGACGAGACAACCATGAGTAACCGCCACCGAAATGGCCATATTCTATGCACTCCTGTAGCTTGCAATGTAAGGCGGCCAGCTCTTCGTCGGCGACTGCGGCTTGCTGGCTGATCATGATATTGTTCCGTTCGAAGCATCGGTTGATCTTCCAGAAGTCTTCAACAGTGTTGACCTTCACTTCCAACCACGTATCCTGCCTGGTGAACCATTTGATGCCCAAATACGGCTACCAGAACACATTACTGTATACCTGGCGAAGTGAAGCGATTGATCGTACCTCGCAAAAAATGACCTTCGACTTCTCAGAGAGAAGCATGGGATACGTGTCCTGAAAATCGCTCGTGGCGAGTACGACGGCATCTGCGACGCGACTGACATCAGTGATACAAATACAGGTAAGTAAGAGGAAACTCACAACGCCCACAGGCTAACTGTGCGAACACCATCTTCCCAGGATAATCCGCATCGATTGCCATGCCGTCGACAAGAGGCTCCCCATCCTCATTGTAAACATTAAATTCGTTGATGGCTCCGGAATAAATCACAGTAGTTCCCCTGAGAAAGGGACCAGTCAGTTGGCATGTAGTCCGTAATAACCACGACATCACCTTGGTAGCGATGGCAGTGGCTTCAAGATATCATGTAAATATACGGACACAGGAGTCCAGACGGCGGAAATGAGCGTCATGATGCACCACCAAGAGATATGGGAGTTCGTCTAGCGTCCGGCGACCGTCTCACGCTGCTTATATGTGGACCTGAAACAGCCATACCTGGTTTGCATTGTCAGTCAGACAGACGCTTCCCGACACCACCGCCGAACAATGACTTGAGACGGGGAAAGCCGCGTTGACTCGTGTAATATCGCCCGCCCGCATCGAGGACTAGGGAGAGAGATTCAACAAGTCATCTGGTAATGCTGCCGTAGTGAAAGAGAGCCATGCAATAGAGTACCCAACCATTGATGATAGAGACAGTCCCCATGCTCGGCGAGTTATATCTATAGTATGAATGCAAGCGACTCGCCGTAATACACGTGACACCGCTATAAGTTAGTATATAATACAGTATAATGACGGATGGAGCTAAGACCACCGCGGTCACATCCGTATTGTGACCGTGACGCTGTCCACGAAGCGCCCAGAGGGTGGCCCGGAGGTCCCGGCGGGACTCCGAGGTTCGACCGCGCGCCGCCTGTCTCCGAGTCCTTGCCCGCTCGTTCGCGTTACCCACCAGACTAGACTATCTGCGCCCTCACTCAATCGACGACTATGACAGTCCGCCTCTTGCACTTTCGCCCCACCGCTCTGACCCGGGTCTGACTCAATACTGTTCCGCGACAATGATACAGGCCCACCCACACGGCGCAATGAATCCCACCTCCGACACGACGCCGCTACTCATACGTGCTCCAACACACCTGGACGTCGTCCTACGTACGTGCTACAATCATACCTGATCACCCGTCGTACTCACTGCTTACTCTGCTGTGTACATTGCTCTAGCTGTAGCATCGTCACACAACACGTTCGTACTAAGCCCACCCGCCGTCAATGATGTCTCCGACTAGCCTAGGCAGACCAACGTCGCCTGCTACGCTTCATAGCGCAAGTATGCAACACCACGCAAGGCATACGGGGTCCTGTTGCACACGCAAGACGTCAGTGAGGGATGCTTGGAGCGAGGATGCTGCCCTCGCGTGTCCAGCAGACCTCCGAGTCGCTTGTTCTCAGTTGTACAGCGCAGCCACAAGCCGCCTCACTGGCTCGCGCTTAACGTGTGTGTCGACTTCGTTGCGCAGGACATATTGGGTGTCTGAGTAGGTAGATGTGCGATGCTGCCGCGCGCCCGGTAGTCGTTCCGCTGTCGCCAGATCAACAACGCCTGAGGTCGGGCAACCACGCGCTCGCCCTTTGCGCAACGGCGAGTCCGACGCGCCAAGGTTCCGACGGAAGGTCCGACCCACGGCGGAGGCGACCCACGCGCTATGCGTTCGCAAACCCGACGAGCAGGTCGCCCCGACGCGTGTAAACGCAAGCGGAGATGATGTAACCCTTTAGCACGAACACCCAGCCACCGCGAGGGCGAGCACAGGGAGTTCGACAGAGAGGAGAGGAGAATCAGGACGAGGACGACTCTGGTGAATACTGTCTCCTTCTTCCTCCACTACCCTCTGCTCCTCCACACGTGCATTACGCGCACCCGTCCTCATCCAACATGCACCCGTCCTCATCATCCATGCACCCGTCCTCGCCCAACGCGCCCATGGCCCCACCGCGCGCTCTTGAGCCCGCGCTGCCGCCTGTTTACACGCCCGCGGATCTCCCGCGTCATCCGCCAGCGTCCGCTCACGAGAGCCGCGCTGTGCAAGCCCCCTGCGTGCCTGGCATCCGCCCCGCTCGTTCACCCACCTCCGTCCGCTCACCGCTCCCCATCTCGCACCCTAGGCAGCGGAACAACACGCGCGGTTGGCCCCCATATATACCGGGCTGTGCGGAACCACTGCGCGCCCGGTAGCCACCCCGCAGCAGCAAACCTGGCAGCTAGCATGGCTACAAACACTCCAAGGCACCCAGGGGACACCCCTCTTCGCAGGAACGAGCCTTTGCAAGATCGCGAGCGGGGGCCACCAGGCACGAGCACGCCGGACTGGAGGGAAGTAGGGAAGGACCACGCGTGACTACGACCCCGGAAAGTATTTCCGTTTGCCCTCGCCGACTCATCTTCCGCATCCACCTACCTCTCCTCTGTCCTCGACGTACCTACGCCCCGCCACGCATTATCCTGCCCATCCGAGTCGCGCTTGCGCCCCCGCGCAACGTTTACTCCCGCGCTTCACAAGAATCACAACCCACGACCTCCACGCCCTCTTCCAGTACTTCTCCCTTGCACTTTCATCGTCCGACGACCCTCGAACTCCCTCGTGCGGGCGGCTTGTCAGTCGAGTACGCCTCATCGCCCGGTGCGAAGACCAAGGAGCCCGCGCACCGTCTGCTCGCAAGCTCGCCGAGAAAATAGTCCCAGTGCGCAATGATGCAGAACACAGAGGTTCGTCCACATCTCCATTGTCACTCCCGCACCTTGGCCTTTCCGCGGCCCTCGGAACAACTCGCACGGACAGCCAGCAAGGAGGATACCGGGATGTACAGAACGATCGCGCATCCGGTAGCCACCCCGCCCTTGTCGTCTCAGCTCCAATGTG
>NW_025955551.1:0-21094 GCF_022376445.1 Fomitopsis serialis
TTGCCAATTATAGGGGCTTTTTGACCAATCCTTAGGGTGAGGATGGGGTGAGGATGGGTGAGGAAGGCATTTTCACATTCTGTACGATACATTTTATTGCCCTCGAAGCATGAATCATCTATCTAAGTGTGCATTTTACCCGTGTTCGCGCCATGGCGCGATCGCGGATAGCAGGCACTCTTACCCGCGTTCGCGTCATGGCGCGAACGCGGGTAACGTGCAGTCTACATGTAAGTCTGCGACTGCCCTCTGTCAGTCGCACTTACCCGCGTTCGCGCCATGGCGCGAATGCGGATGAGTTCACGTAGCATTGCCTTGTTTGGCAAGTCCAAGCGCCCGATCGCCCGCCCAATCTCAGAGGCACCGACTCCTTCTGTGCACAGAGGCCATGCGTCCGTGCTGTACGTCGACGACGTACATCATCCGTCACGCCTTTTGCATGTGGCATCCATATGGTATTCAAGTTGTGCGTCGGCGACGTGCAGCGACGGAGTGGGCGAGATCATCTCAGCCACCCGCTCAGCCACCGACGGGCGCTCACGCGATCGTCCTCTCTCACCGCCATCTCCTTCCCTCCTAGCTTTTCCCTACCTCTCTACCTTGTCCAACCAGGCCCCCGCAACGCGCCGTCAAGCACGCCGCACGCTCGGCTCGTCAAAGCAAAGTCCCACGTGAGGAAATGCCCACGGAAGGCCGCGTCATCATCGGACGTGGCCCAGCTAGCAAGAGCCGCAGCGCGTTCCGCGTCCAACGACGTAGCACGAAGGGTGGGGGATGGATAGTAAGGGTGGAAGTAGTGGGATACAGATGAGAGGAGCGGGCTACAAGGTAAGTAGCCCGCTTTGTGACCCTCCCCGCCGTTCTCGCCCACTCGCTTGCTCATCCGGACGCCCGCCTGTCCATCCCGCCCCCAATCCCGCCCTCATCCCGCCCCCAATCCCGCCCTCTACCGCCCTCGAATTCGCCTGGCAACATCTGCCGTCGACACACACACCACGGCCCTTCCTTCTCGACGGGCAGCCTGCCCAGCCGGTGTGAGTCTCTGACTCACACCCCAGCCCTTTCCGCCGTTTGACCAGCACCGCTACACACCTCCATGTCCGGCGGCTGTGTCTCGTCGACTCCACTCCCCCTCCGCCCCGCCCGTTCATTCCCCGCCAGCATTCTCGCCCACCGCCGAAGCCCTCCAGCCAAATCGCATGCCCAGCTGGGCCCTGTGAATTTGACGAGTCCTCCGGGTCCCTCGCCCTCCTTCTCGCTGCCTTGCCCCCTCCCGACCCTCACCGGTGCCCCACGCGCAGGGACGTGTCGATTTGCGCACCCGCCACGCACCGACATCGCGAGCTGACATCATCTGCTGGACTACCGCCCGCCGACTCGCCATGCCCGTCGACTCTAAGCACACCCTGCCCCACCATCTCCCGCACTCGAAACAGTGGAGCAGTGTGCACCGTCAGCACACACGCCCAGCCCGTTTCCCTTCGCGACCACCTTGCCATCCCCCGAGTTCACTCTCGTTCCCCCGGCAGCCCTTTCGCTCTGCCTCTACCACCTACCCGTCCGTCTCTTGCTCGTCTCGACCTCCCCCCACGTTGGAGTGGGCATCGGCGCTGTTCGCCACGCGCCGACCTCAATCCACCAGGCTACGTTGGACCCGCGTACGCGCTCGACGCACCCCGTCCGACTCTTTGTAACTCACCCGTCCAGTGCACGCTATCGCGGCCCCCCTCCATCGGTGACCAGCCCCGCCCATTCACGTCCCTACTCGGCGGCTGTGCGCCGACTTCGCACAGCCGTCGGCAGGCCTTCTTGTGGCTCACCACCGCTGTCCTGAGCGAGCCCTCTCGCATGCTCAGCCAGGCCCTGTGAGTCGGAGGATCCC
The DNA here is from genome assembly GCF_022376445.1 of Fomitopsis serialis. NCBI lineage: Eukaryota > Fungi > Basidiomycota > Agaricomycetes > Polyporales > Fomitopsidaceae > Fomitopsis > Fomitopsis serialis. The sequence goes on from NW_025955551.1 coordinate 1,883, forward strand.
GCGCGACTCTCGTTCTCCCTCGACCAGCTGCCCCATCCCTTCCCGATCGTCAAGGCTGGCCGATGTATGCGCGGGTGTCCCATTCACACACCCGCCACGCCCCAACTTGCTAGCCGGAGCTACCCTCCGCGAGATGCACCTGCCTACCTCCTCGCCATTCTTGTCAATTCCACCCCCAGCCGTCATCCTACCCGCAATCGCGTCATGGCGCGATTGCGGGTAAGCACACTGTCCTGGGATGAAGTCTCTTCTGGTGTCCCTACCCGCGTTCGCGCCGCAGCGCGAACGCGGGTAGGGGCACTGTCTCGAGAGCTACTTTCGCTCATTATTACCCGCGTTCGCGCGTCAGCGCGAACGCGGGTAGGTGCACTGTCTCGAGAGCTACTTTCGCTCGTTATTATTACCCGCCTTCGCGCTGTGGCGCGAAGGCGGGTAGGTGCAGGTTATGAGTCTACGTACTGTGTTCCCGTAGCGGACGGTTTGTAATTAATTCACTAGTATTATACAATCCAAAATGTACATGGATCTAGCAACATAGCGTGCGGGGTGCAGTCCGCAGGCTGCCCCGCCCAAAATGAACCTCTGGGACAGGACTCGGTGGCCCCGCTTGGCGCTCACATGATCTGTCGCTCCCGCCACCATCTCCTATGTACCTCTTGCCTCCTCTCCCCCTCTCTTTCGTGTCCAGCAAGCCGGCCGTGCTCTGATTTGAGCCTGCACACCACGCCCCGCGCGAGGCAATGCCCGCGGAAGGCCACGTCATCGCGACGTGGCGCGGCCAGCAAGAGCCGCCGCGCGTCCTACGTCCAACGACGAGGCGCGATGATGCATGGAAGAACGAGGGAGGAAGTGGGAGATAGAGTAGAGGCAAGGGCGACAGGTAAGTAGCCGACATTTGTGACCCTCCCCACTGTTTTCGTCCAGCTGCTTGCCATTCCGGATGCCTGTCCCTTCCGTCCCTCCCGCTCCCCACCCTGCCGGCTACTGCCCTCGAAACTGCCCGGCAACGTGTGCCGTCGACGCACATACCACACCTCTGCCCGCTCGCCACACGCCAGCATTCTCGCCCGCCACCGCCGCCCTCCAGCCAACTCGCATGCCCGGCTGGGCCCTGCGAATCAATCAGCGAGTCCCCCGGGCCCCTCGCCCTCCTTCTAGCGCGTGCCCTGCCCCTCCCGACCCGCGCGCAGGGATATGTCAGTTTTCGCACTCGCCCTCTGCCACACTTCTGCCCTCCAGCTCGCCAAGCCCGTCGTCCCACCCATCGATCCTACACCCGCCCTGCCATCTCCCGCATTTGGGCCACTCCCACCGGCCCTTTCGCTCTGCCTCCACCGCATACCCACCGCTCTCTCGCCGCTCTCGACCTCCCCGCATGCATGTAGAGTACGCGTCGGCGCTCTTCGCCACGCGCCAACCTTGCCGACCAGGTTACGTTGGATGCGCCTACGCGCTCGCCGAGTCTCTGGAACAGCGCGGTGAGTGTGCGTTTTCAACGCACGTGCTCCGTCCGTCTCTTTGCAACCCACCCGTCCGTCTACCCTTCTCACCACCCATTCCTACTCGGCGGCTGTGCGCCGACAATGAGTCGGTGAGTGTCACAGGCCCTCGCACTTCCTTCACTCGTGCTCCGCCTCCTTCCGACCCTCAGGGCTTCACCCATACATAGGGGTGCCGCATTAGCAGACCCCCAACATTGCCCGGCGACATCTGTTGGACCCGCTCGCCCGCTCGCCAAGCCCAGCTCCGCCATCTCCCGCGCTCCAAACAGCGCGGTGGTGTGCTCCGTCGACGTGCACGCCCCCGCCTTCCCCTTAGAATCCTACCCGCCCTTTTCCCGCAAGCGCCAGCCCGTGCGGGAGGTGTGTGCCAGCGGTGCACACCTCTCCCTTCCCTCGACCGACGAGCCCCATCGAGGTGCTTCCACCGGATCGCGTGCACAGCCGGACGGTGAGTCATTTACTTGTACCTGCTCTCTCCCTCTTCTCACTGCTACCCGCTGTCTTGGACAGCCCGTGTGTATGGGTGAGCTATCGGCGCACCTTGTCGCTCGCTGCCTTCCCTGCCTCCACCGCCCTCACATGCCTGCCGCTCCAAATGCTTGTCGAACGGAGGGACCGGCTGCTTCATCCACGCGCCCAGCCACGCGTCCTCGCCCACATATCATGGCCACGTCCCCCGCTGGTCGAGCCGTCCACTAGTTGACCTGCCCGTCTTGAACATGCAGACTGTGTTTGCGCCGATGATGCGCCCCGCTGCTCGCTACCATCTCCGCCTAGCCCAGCAAGCCCTGCGTGCATGTTGACTAGCCCGTCCGTCAACCAGTATGCTCTGCAAGCTGCGCTTCACAAGTAGAACGGCTGGATGCGTTATTCGTGCACCCAGTCACCTCGCGAGCCACTCTACTAATCCACCCTCAGCCCGCCCCCCGTTTTGCACATAGACTCGCCCTCACACTGCCATGTCTCCGTCCCGCCGACGTGGTCACGATTCGCGTGTTGAACACTGGATTCTACCCGCAATTGCGCCATGGCGCAATTGCGGGCACCGTCATTCAATGTACTTTCTTTCGGTGTTTCTACCCATGTTCGCGCTGTGGCGCGATTGCCGGTAGGTGCACTGTATGGAGCACTCTGAGTCTACGTGTCGTATTGGTTAGTAAATAGAAAAATCAAACTGATTATGATTGATGACTCTGTTAGTACTGTGCGAAATGATACGAATACGGATGTATTGCTGCGTTGGACAAGTACGAGCGTCCGCCGATCGCCCGCCTGATCATAGAGTCGCCTTCTCGCCCACTGAGGGTTCCCGCCCCTGCTACACGTCGACGAAGCACACTCGCCACGTCCCGACATGTGCGCAGCGTTGTGCATCCGTAACGTGCAGCGGGGCAGGCGAGATCGCATGAGCCACCCACTCAGCCACCGACGGGCGCTCACGCGATCTCTGACCACGACCAACATCTCCCGCTCCTCCTGCCTCCTGCCTCCCACTCTCGTTTCCTACAAGCTCGCCGCGCTCTGATTACAAGCCTCAACGCCATGCGCCACGTCAAGAAACGCTCCATGCGCCGGCTTCGCGCGCGGGAACACCACCTAACGGACATGGGCTGGCCAGCGAGAGCCTAGTCGACTCCTACGTCCGAAGACGTAGCGCAGTGGCATGGTGGATCGATGGAGGAGCGGGAGGAATAGCAGAGGAACGGGCGACAAGGTAAGTAGCCCGTCATTTCGATCCGCCCGGCCGTCCCCAGCCAGCTTCCGCCCGCCCGGCCGTCAATCCTCAGCCCTAGCACCTCATCCGCCGTCTACTACCCTCGGACCCGCTCGGTACTGTGCGCCGTTGGCGTATGCACCCCCATCCATTCCTTTCCGCGCCCATGCGCCCCTCCGTTGCGAAGGCCAGCCCGCCCAGCAGGCCAGTTGACGACTGGGACCGGCCACTCGCCCTCCCTCTACCCCCTGCGTGGTGGTCTCCCTCCCCTCTCGACTGTACCATGCCCCCCTCACCCACTACATCGGACATGCCTACGCGCCGCTAAGCCCGCCTGGCAAGCCCACCCCCATTGTGAACAATACGGCGGGTCGGCGCACATGCCCGGTCCGTCCTTGATTGACCCACCAAACCGTCGTTCCGTGCCCGCTACCCCACCCAGCTCGTCTACGGTGTCCCCTTCCTCGTTTGACCCGCCACCATCCGTCGCTACTCAGCGGCTGTGCGCCGACGATGCCCAGCCGTTGTCGGGTGTTGTTCTGTCCCCACCACTGCCGTCCTGAGCCAGCAGACTTGCGTGTCCAGCCTGGCCTTGCGAGCAGGCGAGGCGAGCCTTCCACACCCCTCGCCCACCCTCTGCTGCCCACCGCACTCCTTCGCGACCCTGACAGGTGCCCCACACGCAGGCGTTGTGCCATTCATACACTCGTCACGCGCCCGCTGCCAGACCAACCGCCCCGCTCCCCATGCTTCCCGACTTGCCGGTCCATCCCGCCCTCACGCCGCAATCTTCTGCACACCGAATCATAGCGGGGCGGCATGCGCCGTGAACGTACGCAACGCCTGCCATCCTTCTTGATGGCTACCCCACCCTTCTTCCGCAAATGCCAACCCTTACCGCCCACGTACCGCTCATGTCTCGAACGAAAAGCCACCTACATGTATTGAACAGGGTATTTTACCCGCGATCGCGCCGTAGCGCGATCGCGGGTAGAGTACAGTGTTCTAGGAGATAAATAGGTATGTTTTTCTACCCGCGTTCGCGTCGTGACGCGAACGCGGGTAGATGACACACTCTTTCCAAAGTAATCTCATCTGTTTCTTACCCGCGCTCGCGCCGTGACGCGAGCGCGGGTAAGTTTGTTGGCCTACCTTGGTCATACCTGCGCGGTTTGGGCTCGTTGGGCCCATCCGCTGTCCTCGCTGTCCTCGTCGCTTATCCGTCCCCCCTCCTCACTTGCCGTCCGCATGCCCACACCAATGGCGCGTTCGTTGGCTGTGTTTGCACGCGGGCACGCTTTGCAGCTGTCTCCTGTCCTCGGCTTTCCCGCGCGTACTCCGTTCGCTGGCCGTGTCTGCGTGTCGGGCATTCGCCCAACGCGCTCGCGATCGGTGTGCACTGTACACGGCGCTGTGCCAGGGCTTGTAGGCCGGTGAGTATGTTTTCCGTTTGTCGACTGAGTTTGCTCGAAGGGCCAATACTGCCGACTCGGAGCGAACCATTTGTCTACTCTCGCCCGCAAAGGGCACCCGCCCCTGCTGCACATCACCCAATACATCCCCCGCATGCACCGTTTATGCAGTGTTGTGCATCGGTGACGCCACCCGCTCAGCCACCGGCGGGCGCTAGTGCGATCTCTGCCTCTCACCGCCATCTCCCTCACCTCCTACCTCCTCCACACGTCTCTCTCCCATCCATTCGACCCACGAACCTCGCTATCAAGCCCGCCACACGTCCGGAGCATGAAACCAAGGCCTTGGAGCCGCGGGAAGACCATGTCATCGCGACGTGGCTCGGCCAGTAAGGGCCGCCGCGCGTCCTACGTCCAATGACGAGGCGCGATCATTGATGCATGGAGGAACGAGGGAGGGAGTGGGAGACAGAGTAGAGGCACAGGCTACAGGTGAGCAGCGTGCTATGTCGCCCGTTCTGTCGTTCTCACCCATCGGCTTGCCCATCCGGATGCCCGCCTGTCCATCCCGCTTCACCTCACCCTCTACCGCCCTCTACCGCCCTCGAACTTCCCAGCAATTGTGTGCCGTCGACGCACGCACTACGTCCTACCCTTTCTATGCACGCACGCAACCTCCTTTCGTGACCGCCACTCTGCCTAGCCGTTATGAGACTGTAGCTCACACTCCAACCCCGTTCCCTCGTTTGACCGACGCCGCTACGCACCTCTATCCCATCCCATGATCCCTGCTTGCCTGTCAATAATTGCGGGACTAAGTTTCATGGTACGTCCTTTTATGTGTCTTTCTATCCGCGATCTCGCCATGGTGCCAATGCGGATACGTGCATGTGCCGACACGTACTTCCGTGCGTTGTCGTCTACCCGCGTTCGCGCCGTGGCGCGAACGCGGATAAGTTGCACTGTTCTGGTACATGACTTCCGTGCGATGTCATCTACCCGTGTTCGCCCTGTGGCGTGAATGCGTATAGGTTTACTGTTCCCGTATGTACTTCTGTGTGTTATCATCTACCCGTGTTCGCGCCACGGCGCGAACGCGGATAGTTGCGCTGTTCCAGTATGTATTGCCGGTGTTGTCATCTACCCGCATTCGCGCCACGGCGCGAATGCGGGTAAGCGTACGTGCTCAGGGTACGCACTGTATGTATTGTATTGTAATCCTGTAGCAGACGGTCAGTAATTGAATGTTACACTTCAACAGACATGGCCGGGCCAGCAAGAACCCGGCTGCCTCCTACGTCCAAAGACGTAGTGTGATCGAGTGGGCGACTGACGGAGAAGTGAGGGAAAGTGCAGAGGAACGGGCTACCAGGTAAGTAGCCCGTCAATTCATTTTGAGTCATTGACTTGCACCCACCCTCTCGCCTGCTGGTTGAGAACAGGGTATTTTACCCGCGATCGCGCTATGGCGCGATCGCGGGTAGGGTACACTATACTGACCGTGTCTCAGCACAGTGTTTTCTACCCGCGTTCGCGTCACGACGCGAACACGGGTAGGTTGACTGTTCCGAGCGGTGATTATTTGGTATGTGTTCTACCCGCGTTCGCGCCGTGACGCGAGCGCGGGTACATTCGTTGGCTTACTTTGGTTGTACCTACGTGGGTTTGCGCTCGTTGCGCCCACCCGCAACCCTCGCTGTCCTCGTCTCTCGCTCGTGCCTGCCCATCCCCCCTCCTCATTCATGTGTACTCCGTTCGCCGCTCGTGTTTGCATGCTGGGCAGTCGCCCAACATGCTCGCGATCGACGTGCGCATCGAGACGGTCCGCTCGCGTCCGCACGCCTCCCGTCCCCGCCCGCGGTCCACCCTCATTGCTGTGCTGGCTGTTGCTGTGTCTGCCGTGCTTGCGCATGGTCGCACCTGATACCACCGGGGAAGGGTCCAGTCGTAATTGACCCTCAACTCCGTTACACGTCTGCGGACTGTATGCTTACCCGCAATTGCGCTACGACGTGGTTACGGGTAAACACACAGTCCATATTTGCACGGAATTCCCTCTGCAAATGGTCGGTACCCGCAACGGCATCACAGCACGATTGCGAGTGACTCTACGCTGCGTCTGGCAAGTCGAAGCGCCTTCCGATTGCCCGAACCATCGCCAACTCACTGACTTGCCAGGACCATACCTCGCCTACAGAAGGCAGCTGCTCCTGCTGCACGTCGGTGAGACACCTGCGTCCCTCCACGAAACGTCTGTGCGGCGTTGTGTGTCGGCGACGTGCAGCGATGGTACAGGCGAGCCCGAACCACGGGAGCCACACGCCCAGCCACCGGTGGGCGCTCATGCGATCTCTCGCTCCTGCCACCATCTCCCGCCTCTCCCGCTTCCTCCCCTCCTTTCCTTTCATTCATGTCCAACAAGCCCGAAATGCCCGATTCTATGCCTGTACCCGGGGCACCACTTTAAGAAATGCCCCGCGCCGACGCGCCTGATTCGCTTGCGGGAAGGTCGCTTTGACGATGAACATGGCCCGGGTCGACTCCTATGTCCGAAGACGTAGCGCAGTGGCGTGATGGATCGACGGAGGAGCGGGAGGAACAGCAGAGCAACGGGCTACAAGGTAAGTAGCCCGTCATTTTGATCCGCCCAGCCGTTCCCAGCCAGCTTCCGCCCGCCCAGCCGTCGATCCTCAGCCCTAGCTCAACACCCGCCCTCTACTGCCCTCGGACCCGCCCGGTACTGTGCGCTGTTGACGTACGCGCTCCCACTCATCCCTTTTCGTGCACATGAACCCCTCCGTTGCGACCACCAGCCCGCCCAGCAGGCCGGCGAGAATTGACGACTCACACCGGCCACCTGCCCTCCCTCTACCCCGTGCCTGGCCTTCTCCCTCCATTCTCGACTGTACCCGCTCTCTCTGACCTGCCTCCAGGCTTGCCAATTCTGCCTGGCAAGCCCGCCCCCACTCCGAGTCAGCCACCGACGGGCACTCACGTGACCGTCCTCTCACCGCCAATCTCCTTCCCCTCCCAGCTCTTCCCAGCATCTCTGCCGCGTCCAACCAGGCCCCCGCAACCCGCCGTAAAGCACGCCGCACGCCCGGCTCGTTAAAGCAAAGCCCCGCGTGAGGAAATGCCCGCGGAAGGCCTCGTCGTCGGACGTGGCCCGACCTGCAAGAGCCGGAGCGTGAGTCACGTCCAACGATGTAGCACGAAGGGTGAAGGAGAGGTGGGGGAGTGGGAGACAAACGAGAGGCACGGGCTACAAGCACGTAGCCCGCTTTGTGAACTCCCCGCCATTCTCGCCCACTCGCTTGCCCTTCTGGACGCCCGCCCGCCCATCCTACCGCCTCTACCGCCCTCGAACTTGCCTGGCAACGTTGGCCATCGACGCACACACTATGCGCTACCCTTCCACACACATACACACGTGGCCCATCCTTTCGCGAGCGCCAGCCCGACCAGCCTTTACGACTCGCGCGCTCACACTCCACTCCCTTCCCCTCGTTTAACGAGCGCCGCTACGCACCGCAGTGGTCTCGTCGACCGCACGTCCCCCGCGCCCGGCCCATTCATATATTCCTCCACCTGCTTTGCCGGCTACCGCAGCCCCCACAAATCGGCGAGTCTCCCAGGCCCCTCGTCCTCCCTCTACGTCGTACCCCGCACTCTCCCGACCCTCACCAGTGCCCACACGCGCAGGGTTGTGCACTTGCGCGCCCGCCTCGCCCTCCAGCCGCTGTTGGACCCACCGACCATCCCTGAAGATCGCCCTCCCACTCCGCTATCCCCCACCCTCAGAACAGCGGGTGCTGTGCGGCGTCGCCCCGCTTGTATGACTCCACCGTCCACCTTCCGTCCCCCGCTTTCGCCGTCGCAGCCGGCCAGCCCCGTGAGTCTGCGACTCAGCCTCCCCGTCCTTCCCCTCCAACTACTACCTGGCCTCTCTCGGCTGCTCCATGCGTAGGAGCGTGCCGTCGGCACACCCCGCCAACCTCAGCTGCCAACCTCGGCTGGACCTGCCGCCCGCTCGCCAAGCCTGCCAGTCCCCTGTCAATCCCCACTGCCATTCCGCCGTCTATCATCGTCCAAACGGCGTGGCCCTCTGTATCGTCAACGCACACACCGGCTGCCATCTTCCGTGCCCACGCGGCCCTCTTCCTCAATCGCCAGCTTGCACGGCAGGTCGTTGTGGGTTGGCGACTCACACCGGCCCTCTCATTCTTCCTACCGCCTACAACGGCCCTTGGAGCTGCCCTATGCGTAGGGGTGCATCATTCACGCACTCCTTCGTGCACCGACCTCTCCCACCAGCTGCTGTTAGACCCGCGCGCCTGCTCGCCAAGCCCATCATCCTACCCGTCAATCCTACGCTCATCCTGCCATCTCCTGCACTCGGAACAAGCGGGGTGGTATGAGCCATCGAGGCAGACGACTCGCTCTCCCTTTCAAAGCCTATCCGCCCTATTTCCGCCACTGTGTCGACGACGAAGACCTCCCACAGGCTACCCTCCTTCAACCGACGAGCCCCATCTCCCACCTAAATACATCGCGGGCGGTGTGAGTCATCGACTCACACCGGACCTCTCCTCCCTCTCTCCATCCTCTGCTCGCCTGGTACCGGCCCCTCTCCGACGGCCTGTGCGTATGTTTGCGCGATCGGGACACCTCGCACCCTGTGTCCCCACCCTTCTGACGCTCTGACAGCCCTTGTCAACCACGCCTGTTGACACGCCCGCCCGCCTGTTCCCAACATGCTCGTGTGTCGAGCAGGTCGCAGTGGTTGGGTGCGCCCGCGCAACAAGCCCGACGTTACGCGTGCTGGGTGAGAACAGGGTATTTACCCGCGATCGCGCCGCGGCGCGATCGCGGGTAGGGTACACTATATTGACAGCCTCTCAGAACAGTTTTTACTACCCGCGTTCGCGCCATGACGCGAACGCGGGTATGTTGACTGCTCCGAGCGGTGCATATTTGGTATGTTTTCTACCCGCGTTCGCGCCGCAGCGCGAACGCGGGTAGAGACACAGTCTCGAGAGCTACTTCCCCATGCTCTTGTACCCGTGTTCGCACTGCAGCGCGAACGCGGGTAGAGACAGTCTCAAGAGCTATTTCCGCATGTTATTCTACCCGCGTTCGCGCCTGTGGCGCGAACGCGGGTAGAACACAATTCTGCGTCTACCTACTGTTCCTGTAGCAGACATGTTGTATTTGATTTGGAGTCGGTACAGTGCGAAATGGATATGGATTAGTAACGTAGCGTGCGGGGGCTGCACAGCCCAAAATGAAGCTCTGGGATAGTACTTCGGTGAGACCCGCTCAGCCACCGGCGGGCGCTCACGCAATCCACTCGCACTACCATCTCCCGCCTCCTCCCTCCCTCTCTTTCGCGTCCAGCAGGCCAACCGTGCCCTAATATTCTGAGCCCTTACACGACGCACCTCGTCAAGGAATGCCCCGCCCCGCGCGCCCAATTGGCGTGCGGGAAGGTCGCTTCAACGAACATGGCCCGGCCAGCAAGAGCCGGGCCGTCTCCTACGTCCAAAGACGTAGCGCACTGGCACGGTGGATCGATTGGAGGAGCGGGAGGAAGAGCAGAGGAACGGGCTACAAGGTAAGTAGCCCGTCATTCCGTCCACCCTGCCATTCCCCGCCAGCATCCGCCTGCCTGCCTGGCCTTCAATCCTAAGCCCCAGCACTTCAGTCCACCCTCTACTGCCCTCGGACCCGCGCGGTAGTGCCCCCACCCATCCCTTTCTACGCCCATGCGCCCCTCCATCGACTGCCCCTTCCTGTCCCTCGCCTGTCCGCTACGCTCAAGGATGTGCTATCATCCACACACCTGCCACACGCCCGCCTCGCCCACCAGCCGCTGTTGGACCCGCCGACCCTCTCGCCATCCGTGATTGATGATCGCACCCGCACTACACTACCCTCGCTCTCGGAATAATAGCAGGTGCTGTGCGTCGTCCACGCACATGCCCTCTCGTTTGTCTCCACGCCCACCTTCTGTCTCTCGCCTTCGCTATCCCAGCCGGCAAATCCTGTTCCCCTCGCTCCACCTGCCCACCTGCCTCTCTTGGCTGCTCTGCGCGTAGGAGTTCGCCATCGACGTAACTGGCCGCAAACCTCAGACCCCAACCTCGGCTGGACACGCCGCCCGCTCGCCAAACCTGCCAGTCCCGTCTATCCACCCCCCGTCCTGCCATCTACCCATCCTCCAAATGGCACGGCCGTGTGCATCGTCAACGCACACCCCGGCTGTCATTTTCTGTGCCCACCCGGCCCTCTTCCAACACCGCCAGCTCGCCCGGTACACCATCGCTCTTACGCCCACCCTGCCATCTCCCACGATCATCCAAACAGCAGGGCTGTGTGCGCGGACGATGCGCACACCCCCGTCTTCCCTTTCGAAGACCACCCGCCCCCTCTCCCTCTCTCCACACTCTGCTCGCCTGGTACCGGCCCGTGCGTATCGGCGCGCGATCGGAAGAACTCCTCGCAACCTGTGTCCCCGTCCTGCTGACGCTCTGACAGTGGGCGGGTGTGCCCGCGCCACAAGCCCGATTGTTACGCGTGCTGGGTGAGAACAGGGTATTTAACGCGCGATCGCGCACGATCGTGGGTAGGGTACATTATACTGACAGTCTCTCAGAACAGTGTTTTTTTTTTTACCCGCGTTCGCGCCATTACGCAAACGCGGGTAGGTTGACTGTTCTGAGCAGTGAAGCATCTGGTATATTTTCTACCCGCGTTCGCGCTGTGACGCGAACGCGGGTAGGTTGACTGTTCCGGGCGGTGAACATTCGGTATGTTTTCTACCCGCGTTCGCGCTGTGATGCGAACACGGGTACGTTCGTTGACCTACCTCGGTCGTACCTGGGTGAGTTTGGGCTCGTTGCGCCCACCCGCTATCCTCGCTGTCCTCGTTGCTCACTCGTGCTTGCCCGTCCCCCCTCCTCTCGCGTACTCTGTTCGCCGGCCGTGTTTGCGTGCTGGGCAGTTGCCCAACGCGCTCGCGATCGACGTGCGCATCGACACGCTTCACCTCGCTGAGATGCCCACAATCTGCTCGCTGTCCGCGTGCCTCCCGTCCCCGCCTGCGATCTGCCCTCGTCGCTGTTCTCGCGGCCATCTTTGCTGTGTGTACTCGCCGTTGCTGTGTCTGCGGTGTTCACGCATGGTCGCACCTGAGACCATGCCGAAGGGTCCAGTTGTAAATGATCCTCAACTTCGTTACATGTGTACAGAGTGTATGCTTACCCGCCATTGCGCCACGACGTGATTGCGGGTAAGCATACACTCCATAATTGCACGGACTGCCCTCTGCGGCCCGTACCTGCAATGGCATCACAGCCCAATTGCGGATGAATCTGGCAAGTCGAAGCGCCTGCTGATCACCCGCCGGATCGCAGAGTCGACCTACCCAGGCGAGCGTTCGGTGCCCGCTTAGCCCACTTCGGCTGTACGTCTACGACATACAGCCGCCATGCCCTCCGCATACGGCGTCCACACGGCGTTCATCGTCGACGTGCGGCGACGGGGTGGGCGAGATCGTCTCAGCCACCCACTCAACTACCGACGGGCGCTCACACGATCGTCCCCTTCAAGTTCCACCGCCATGTCCTTCCTATCCCGAGTCGTCCCCGCCTCCCTCTCTCGTCCCACCAGGCCTCCGTACCCCACCGCCAAGCCCGCTGCACACCCCGGTCATGAAAGCAAGGCCCCGCCGGAGCAAACACCCGCGGGATCACGACGTCGCCCGGCTACCAAGAGCTGGACTGCGAGACACGCCCAGTGGCGGCTCGTGTTCGATGGAGGAGGACCAGGAGAGGGTTTAGAGAGACGAGAGGGAGGGGCTACCAGGTAAGTAGCCCTTTGTTTCGCCCACCCCGCCGTTCCCTCCCCGCCCGCTCGCAAATCCTGCAGGCCACACCCAGGTCTACCTCCACCGCTTCACCCCGCCAGCTACGCCCCTCGAACGAGCGGGGGGGGGGGGTGCATCGTCAACTCGCACGCCCGCGGTGTCCGCTTCCATGACACCACGCCTCTGCGACACCCCCTACATCGCCCACCAGCTCGGTGTGAGTCGCAGACTCACATCGCCCTCCCACTCGCTTGCCTGACCCGTCCCTGCCCTTCACAGGTACCCATTCGCGTAGGGGTGCGCCCAACGGAGCACCCGCTTCGCAAGGACACCGCCAGTCAGCCCCACTAGACCTACCCGCCCGCTCGCTCAGACTGCCTGCCCGCTCGCCAAGGACGCCTACCTGCCGTCGATCCAAGCCCCACCCCGCCAACTAGCACCCGACGAACGGTGTGTTGGTGTGATTCGCTGACGCACACGCCCCACGTGTCCGCCTTCTACGCCCACCAAGCTTCTGCGCCAGCCACTAAACCGCCTGTCAGGCCGATGTGAGTCAGGGACTCACACCGGCCTGTCACCTTCCCAATCACGCTTGCCAGACCCCTCCCCTCCCCTTACAACTGCCCTACGCGGAGGGGTGCGTCCAACATCGCACCCCCTATGCTCGGACCTCGCCTGCCGACCCCGTTGGAGCCCCCCGCCTGCCCATCGAGCCCGCCCGCCCGCTGTCAATCCCCGCCCATCATCTACCACCCAATGAATAATGCGACGGTGTGTGTCGCCGACGCACAGCCCCGCTCATCCGCTTCCATGCCCACCACGTGCGTCCTACCACGCATCGCCGTCGTACGCTACACAGGCCCCTTGCCCTCCCCGACGCTACCCGCCTCTCACGGCTGCCACTTGTGTAGTGTTATGCCGTTAGGGCACCTGCCATGCGCTCATCTCACACACCCGCCCGCTTGTTGGACCCGCCCGCCTGCTCGTTGTGTCCACCCTTCCGCTCGTTGACCCCCATCCTCTTGCCGTCCATTACGATTCCGAGCCCACCCCGCCGATCTACCACCCAAGGAACAGTGCGACGGCATGCAGTGTGGATGCACATGACCCATTTGTCCGCTTTCACCACTCTCGCTTACCGGACCTCTCCCCACTGCGAACACGGTCTCCAACGCACTTATGTGTTAATCTACCCGTGTTTGCGCTGTGGCGCGAATGCGGGCAGGGCACGCTGTGTCGAAGGGGTATGGATCTGTGTGTTCTCTACCCTCGTTCGCGCCGTGACGCGAATGCGGGTAGGGTACACTGTCCTGGTACATAATTTGCTGTGTTTTCTACCCGTGTTCGCGCCGTGACGCGAATGCGGGTAGGATACACTGTTCTGAGGGGGATTGGTTCCGTACGTTCTCTACCCGCGTTCGCGCCGCGACGCGAACACGGGTACGATGTACTGTTCCGAGAAGCTTTGGGAGTATTATGTGTGTATCAGGTGTTGGAACATGCAATCTGTATTTATAGGGCATTTTCAACCAATGTTCGGGGTCAGGGCGGGGTCAGGGCGAGGGTTTCACAAAAAACTGGACCTCTGCGCATGGGGAACACCCAACAATTTCCTGTTTCCTTACCCGCACTTGTGCTACAGCGCAGAGGCGTGTAAATAGATGGATTGTAACTCTACACAACAAACTAACACAGTACAGTAATAATATAGCTACATCAATGATCCATGCGTCACTCATGCACTTACAGTAATGTACCGGTCCTTGAAACACTCAAATCTTTCTTGGCCTACCACATCCATTGAACATGTCGTACCCAAGATCAGACCACATATACGTTTTGTATCACTCTGTATGAGTATATAAATTATTCTACATTCTTATCCATGCAGAGGCTCTGTGACAGCACGGAGATCAGTTCAAAATTCTCTAATCGGTGGCGGGACCAGTCCTTGAAACACCTGCCTAAAATGGCAATTTTTGTGAGTGCATGTCAATGCTTCGGCAGCTATGCAGTCATATTCATCGCAAATAATACTGCTCAGTCGGGCCAGTGAAGATGAAGGAATGTATAGTGATTGCTCTGAACTTCCTGGTGATAGCTCATAATCGCCAGTGCAAGGGATTTCGTACAATGTCTGGTTGATATAAGCGCCGCTTACCATATCAGGCAACAGAATGTCGTGAAACACGAGTTTCAGGTTTCTCGACACGCTGTATGGGCTTCTGTGCTCGTACCATTGAACTGAATATCTAGGAGATGTGATAAAGTGTCATTCTATTTATCATGATTTTTTGGGGCCTCAGAGGTTCAGTGAAAATGAGTGAAGTCGATTTGTTTCAAGGACCGGTTGTGTTTCAAGGACCGGTACATTACTCTACTACTGAATACCCATTTTGTAGGGGTATTTTACCCCTTTTGTGCTGCCCACATATGAGTGGCGGTAAGGAAGCTTACAAATCAGTCATTTACCCGCACTTGTGCAGACGGCGCCAATGCGGGTAATGACACACTAACTATGTGACACGCTACCCGCACTTGCGTCGCCGGCACAAGTGTGGGTAAATAAAGATAGAATTAAAGATGAACAGGCATAAACACCTGTAGAGTTCATGCAAGAGATCAGGAAGTGAAGGAAAGAGGAATAACAACAGGAACTTGAGAAGGGTAAGCTCTCATTGAATTAAATTTTTATTGCTGAGTCTACATATTTTGATGATAGAAGAGACATCAGTCTGGAAAGGTCAGTTGAGCCAAGTTGTCAATGCTGTGATTTGACAACCGATACATAAGTCAAGGGGCCCATGCCGCAAATACAGAAAGAGTGGACATGATAAGATTATATAGATCACAAGTGACGAACAACAGCAAAATAACAAGAACATCGAGTTGGTGTACATACAAGTTAGGTGATGAAAAAATGACCACACGACGCTAGCAAGTAACCATGAGGGATGATCGTTGAGTGCGTGAAGGACCATACGTACCTCAAACGTCATCACCCCGGCGCAACAACGCCTGAACCGTCGCCTTCAGCTCGGTGATTTCGTTCTCGAGTTTGGCAATCCGCTCGTGGTTCTTGCGCACGTCGTCGTGCATGAAGGTCTCGGCGTTATCGATGTCGTTGGACAGGTCGTGGAGCTCACGCATGTGGATGGCATTGTCCGCGGCCTGCGCTTGCGTCGCGAGGTTGACGATGTTGATGTCGTTCTGCTGCCTTTTCAAGGCGCAGAGGGCGTGCTCGAGCTCTTCAAACCGCTCGTCAATTCGATCGTCGAGCTGATCAACCTCTGCGTTGACGTAATGCCAGATCAGCTCCAAACGTTGCGTCGTCGTGAGGAACCGGGGGCGCGGATGATGGAGGCGCGGATGATGATGGGCAGACGATGCAGACGGCGGTGGTGGAGTCGCCACGCGGGTGCCTTGCTCGACTGTCATGCGAGGGCTCTTGACGGGCCGTGCAGGTCCCGAGGGTTCCGGCGACACGCTCGCAGGTCTCTTCTGACCGCGCGTGGTGGGTCCTGGAGTGCCGGTGGTCGTCGCGATCTCCTCCTGGCCTCCGGCGGAGTCCCCACCATTGTTCCCGCCTGTCGAGGGCTAAATTGATTGACAGACGTTTGAGCGCGACGATCGTCGCTTTCCGGGCAACCAACGTTTGCTCACCGTGGAACTTGACTGACCATCACTGACGCGCGATGCTGAGATCGGCGGACGCGGGTCAACTAGATTGAGGATCGATCTATCAGCGCAGACAGATTATAGGGGATTTTCGACCAATGTTCGGGGTCAGGGCGGGGTCAGGGCGAGGTTTTCACAAAAAACTGGACCTCTGCACATGAGGAACACCCAACAATTTCCTGTTTCCTTACCCGCACTCGCGCTACATGCGCCATTGCGGGTAAACGACCACTGTCCGAGACTGTTACCCGCACTCGCGCTACAGCGCAGATGCGGGTGAATAGACGGATCATTACTCTACACAACACACTAACACAGTACAGTAATAATATAGCTACGTCAATGATTCATGCGTCACTCATACACTTACTACCGAATACCCATTTTGTAGGGGTATTTTACCCCCTTTCGCGCTGCCGGCACGAGTGCGGGTAAAGAAGCTTACGAATCAGTCATTTACCCGCACTCGCGCCGACGGCGCCAATGCGGGTAACGACACACTAATTATGTGACACGCTACCCGCACTCGCGTCGCCAGCGCGAGTGCAGGTAAATAACAATAGAATTACACGAACAGTACCCGCACTCACGCCGGCGACGCGAGTGCGGGTAGTTGTAGTACGATTTGATGTACCGTTACCCGCACTCGCGTCGCCGGCGCGAGTGCGGGTAAATAACCATAGACCGGTAGCATCGAGAGACCGGATCCATTGATCTTAATCGGTATCTTTACCCGCACTCGCGCTGGCTGCGCGAGTGCGGGTAATGTCACACGATCATGTGCTTCGGACGTATCCGTAGCCATGCGTTCGGGGCACACTTACCTTGTTAAACATACGCCCACAGATCGATCGCGCGTTCGCGCACATCTCTACGCTCTTCATCTCACTCTGCTTGTCATCTGTGCTGTGCCATGTCTGACCGTGGCTCGTCTCGGTCGCCTGGACCTTCGGATCAGTCGCTGCAGTATGAAGAGGTACGTACCGTTATCAAATCAGTGGCCGATCGACACTGACAGTTGTCAATGTAGATTCAACCGGACTTGGACGTGATCGGGGGGATCCCAATGCCCATGACGGCCGGTCAGGGCGCTGAACAGGATCGGGAGGCTGAGCTTCTCGCAGAGGCGGCGGAAGCATGCCTCGGCTTCACGCTCGTGCCGGCATCGCCCTGGCTTATGAGAGCAATGCAGGTCGACTATTTGTACCAACGTTGGAACCCGCGCCGCTCGATGCTCACCACCGCGAGGGTATCGTGAAAGACCTGAAGCACGAGCCTCGCAACGTACTCAAGGAGAACGCGCTTCTGCTCGCCGTACCCGGTGGATCGGTCAGCCCGAGTCGTTCATCGTATCCGGTCACAAGGGCTCGAAGACGCCGAAGCTGCAGCTTGCAGCCCAGGCGATTGAGGATGAGAAATCGAAGGTCGTGCTTGACGTGATCGCCGGGCAGCATCGCCTGCACGCGTCTGCCGACTGGCACCAGGACGGTGAGAATGCGATCGTGCGCACGGAGAAGCGCGTGGACGATTGGAAGGCCTCGTTCAAGACGTCGGAGGCGTGGAGGGCCGAACTCAAGCAACGTGAACAGGACGTGGAGAATGCGCATGCGTACATGCACGAGCGGGCGTGGTGGTTGGCGGAGGTCTTCGATAGCGGTGCGTTCGTATCGTTCTCACAAATCTCGCACGATCACTCATACCATCCTTAGATAAACTCTCACCTGCGGCGATCAACACGCTCGCGCGAAACCGCGACGCACGGAAGAAGGTGGAGGGGGATCAAGAGAAGTTTACGATGGAGATGAAGTCGCTGTGTGAGATCAAACCGTCGCAACTCGTCAAGTCCTGCGTGATAAGCAGGAGACCCACAAGGAGGCTCAGCAGGCGGAACGACAGGTCAAGGGCGGGCACCATGCGAACACGATGTTCTCGCGCATCGTGCACTGTCTTCCGCTCGCACGATTCTGCATCGCACTCACGTCGCTCGGGTCCCACTTTGAGAATACCGGCATCATGCGGTGGCGAGAACTCGAGCAGGAAGCGACGACGACATTTGGAGTGAGTATCAGGTTAATCCATTTTGATTGTGGCTAACTATCTACGTCATACAGGCGGTCATCTACCCCGTCCTCGACTTGCACCGGACGATGGGCCTGATCGGCTCGAAGCAGGATTTCCCGCTGTCGGACGACAAGGTTACGCAAGCATGTACGGACTGGGACGCGTTCGTACACGCGCACCATGCGAAGGAGGGCGAGAAGATATACGGTGCGGACGGCCAGGAGAGTGCCGCGCTGGACACCATCAAGGAGTACGGTACGATGAACCGGCTTCGGTCAGTGTTCCTGCGTGCGGTGCCCGACTACTCTATGTACACTCCGGAAGTCTTCGAGGCTCTGGAGATCTTGCACCAGAAGCACATCGTCGAGGACGATCCGCGCCTGCTGTACCTGCGGACGACTGACGCTTGCAAGCAGATGCGTGCGTACGGTGATGCGTTGCATGCTGCCATGGCTGACCTCCTGCCATGCGACACGGATGCGGAGATTGCGCATCGTGCAGCGGTCCTCGCGCGGATCCGGTTCGTGTACCATCCGTGGAGTGTGGAGGCGCAGGGCGCCGCGGTTGTCACGGCCGCACCGCTGATCACGCACGGCTTGATTTCGTGCCTGTTGGTTGACCGTGCGACGCACGAGTTGGGATGGATCTGGGTAAGTACATCGCTCCGTGCTCTGGTGATTGTTACTCACCGGTGTCAGCTCGCGTTCGTGCTCGAGCCGATGTCGCTGTTTGCTTGTGCGGTCGGCAACGACCTGCGCTACAAGTCGGCCGGTGCCTTGGTGGGCGCGTTGACTGCGCTTGAGCTGATGGGCGGTCTGAAGAAGCACATTGGGCCGGTGAGCGAGAGCCTGGCCGCGAAGGTCAGTGGTACACAACATACAGATCGGAGACCGTGCTCACCGGATGATGTCAGATCGTGATGTTGTCGTGGGCAAAACGGACGCGGTTCATGCCGTTGCTGGCCTACTGTTCGGAGGC